>NC_057813.1:490650848-490655063 GCF_018294505.1 Triticum aestivum
GCACGCGCGCAAGCGGCGGCGGGCGATGCGGTCCGCGGGGGCCCACGCCGGGCTTCGGCGGGCTAGCGGCGCGGAACGAGCGGTGATGTGGGCGCGGCCACGTGTCAGCGGCTGATTCGCCGGGTGGCGGCGGGCGGACGTGTCCGGCCCGGTTCGGATGCGTCCGGCGGCGGCGGGGAGGGTTTGTCTAGGGTTTTCGCCCGAATTTCAGAGGGGAGGTGTTTTTATAGGTTCTGGGAGCTAGGTGAGTCCAAATGAGGTGTGGTTTTCGGCCACGCGATCGTGATCGAACGTTCGAGATCATGGAGGGGGTTTGGATGGGTTATTGGGCCACTTTGGAGGGGTGTTGGGCTGCAACAAAAGAGGGCTTTACGGTTCCCCAGTTAACCGTTGGAGTATCAAACGGACTCCAAATGGCACGAAACTTGATAGGCGGTCTACCGGTGGTGTACCAAGGCCGCTTGGAAAATCATGGTCCATTCCGAGAATGTTTAACACCCGCTCACAACAAGAGACAAAAGGGGAACGCCCGAGGACATAGGAGTGTCAGGTTGCAAAACGGACAACGGGGAAAATACTCGGATGCATGAAACGAACACGTATGCAAAATGAGATGCACATGATGACATGGCAAAATGCAACACGCAAGCAAATGACATGGCAATGACGGCTAATAACTGCCAGACACCTGGCGCAACGAATCCGTGGCGTTACAACACTCCTCCACTAACAAGAGATCCCGTCCCGAGATCTTAGGACAGAGACGGAAGGTAAAAGGGATGAGGTGAAACAAGAACTCAAGAGAAGAAGCAAAGAATCGATAGCACTCGAGAAGAAGAGAGGAACGACGAGAATGACGAGAATCGAAAGCTCACGGAATCAGATAGACTATGAAACCACTCCTGTTAGAACGAGATAATAAACGAATAAGACTGAAAAGTATTTAGGCAGCACTCCGGCTGAACATGGAAAGAATAGAACATGAACTTGAGAGGATGGAATGATACTTGATGAGAGGGACGACACAGACCTCCGGAAGACTTGAAAGAGTGGAAAGTGAAGAACGGGGAAGAAGACGACAACTTCTACCACGAATGAAATAGAAAGCAACCTTAGAAGAAAGGATTGAATGGAGTTGTTGAGAAAATCAACAATGAAAAGAATAAGCTTGTTGTGGACTTATGAATAACATCCCGAAATCATAAGGTGATAACCGGCCACAAACGGAAATGATTGGATAGCTGAGAAGAACAAAGAAGTGCAAAACTCCACTTCAAAAGAAAGCGGAGAATTAATTGGACTTTGAGATGCGAGAAGAAATGATACTTGAACTCCTCCAACAAAATCTTGATGAGCTCTTGAAGAATGAATTACATCATAAAGAACCACCCTGAAGAACTCCGGCGACAAAAGGATGATGGGATAGAATGAAGGAAGAAAGAATAAGACGAGCCTTGCCGTGATTTAGATGGAGGTTCCGACGAAACGGCCGAGGAAATTTGAACTCCGGAAAAGAAAAAAAATGAAAACACTTGGAACTAGAATTTATTCATCAAGAACAAACTCCAAAGGAAGGGATTACTCACTTGGATGAAATGAGAATAAGATTTATTGTATGCTTATCCTTCATCAAATTAAATTGATGACAAGCAATGGATTTTGCATACTACTTATTCTTCTTGAAAAGGATTGAGAGGTGACATAGCACCACCTTTAGGAAGGTCTTCAATGAACCACCGTTGGAATTGAAAAGAACGAATGAATTAATATGATAATCAAGGAAAAAGAATCTTGAACGAACCACCGTAAAAATTCGAGAATGACTGATTAAAGATACTAAATCACCGGGAAGAATTAGAAGAACCGATATGTTAGAGGGGATTTAGAGGCAGAAGAACAAAGAGATCAAGAGTAGATTAAGGAACACTTGAACGAAGCACCAGGATAACTGGATAACGGTAGCTGGAATGTGAGGACAAAGAATTCTTCTGGAACGATGGCCTCCGGTGAAAAGAAACGGGAAAACAACTTCTGACATACTCTGGATGGGTAAGAAAAGGAATATCTGACAAATGGAATAATTCGCGAGGATAACATGAAGCTAGGAGCACGAAACTTCGAGAGAACGGACAAGATTTAGAGAAAAAAACTCTTCTTCGATCTTCCAAGCTGAGAATGACGACGAGAAACACCACCGAAATTACTGAGATACTCCGGGAGAATGAAAAAACGAGGAGGTTCAGCCAACAATGACAATGATTTGAAATTGATCTTGGAAAAGATCTGACTGATGAAAATCATACTTACATCAAACTTAAAAATGATTTGAGAATAGCTCCGGGAAATTAGAAGAGTCAGGTAAGATCCTAGGAAAAGACATGTGGGTTAGGCCCACTAAAAGAAAACACCGTTGGAAAGGGTTGTTGAAGAGATAGATGATGCACCAGAATGATTGAAATATTTGAATGAGGTGATAACCTCGAATTAATTGGAACACTGACGAATCTCCTGAGATGTCTTCCGAACTCCAGAATGATAAACTGGCGAGAGACGAACGAGCAGGGAGAACAATTGAGCCGAGGAAAAGAATATAATCACTACCAAAAATTAGAATTCAATCCACCGGAGAAGAAAAGAGATGAAGAATGACAAACGAGGCGAGAATTCACCGGTTGAAATAATTGAGGAAAGACTGAAGAGGGTCCGCACGAATGAAATTTATACTTGAATAGAGGCTCAGACTCCGGGAAGAAGAGGGTGGGAGGGCGGGAAAACAAAGGCAACTTGGAAGGGGAAAACCGACGAATATCTCGAAGAGAAAACACCGGTTGAAATCATTGAAGAAAGAAAGCAAAGACATCGCACGAGTAGGATGGATACTCGATTACGGACTCTGACTCCAAGATGAAAATGGGTGGGCGGGCGGGGAAAAACTGAGGATTGAACTCAAAGATGAAGAGGCTCGAGTCAACTTGACGAGAAATGCACCGTATGAAAAGAGATGAGAACCAACGAACGGAAACCAACTGCGTGATCCTAAAGAAAAATTTGAAGGGGAAGAGGAGTAATTCAAAACATCTACGTCAAGATTCCTCACCAGAGCGACGAAGGGGGAGAGGAGTAAAGAGAATTCCTACTCTCCGATATAACTAGACTTCGGAAACAGTTTTCTTCTAGACTCGACAACGGCCAAACTACACGATCAATCAAGGGGGCTCCTATGGTCGGTCGAGGCTCTGATACCAACTTGTCACGCCCGAGATGCGACCCTATCCTAAAGGAACTCGAAGGTCCCACCAAGGAAAGAAGCGCATCTTGAAGACGCTTTTGCAAGGTGGATATCATTACGTCAACATTACATAATAGATGGGGATACATACAAAAGGCATACAATGCCACACGAATACAACATCATCTTACATAAGAGCACCATCCACTACGGATGAAACACAAACAGAAACTCAAACGACATCCATGCTGCTAGCCCAGGCTGCCGACCTAGAACCTATCCCCTGATCAAAGAAGAAGCAGAAGAAGAACTCCAAAACAAGCAAACATCGCTCTCGCGTCATGATCATCGCATAACCTGTACCTGCAACTGTTGTTGTAGCAATCTGTGAGCCACGAGGACTCAACAATCCCATTACCATGGGTATCAAGACTAGCAAAGCTTAACGGGAAAGGAAGGGGTAAAATGGCGAGGTTGCAGCAGCGACTAAGCATATATGGTGGCTAACATACGCAAATAAGAGTGAGAAGAGAAGCAAAGGAACGGTCGTGAAACTAGCAATGATCAAGAAGTGATCCTAAACTCCTACTTACATCAAACATGACCCAAGAACCATGTTAACTTCCCGGACTCCGCCGAAAAGAGACCATCACGGCTACACACATGGTTGATGCGTTTTAATTCGGATCTGGTGTCAAGTTATCTACAACCGGACATTAACAAATTCCCATCTGCCACATAACCGCGGACACGACTTTCAAAAGATAATACCCTACAGGGGTGTCCCAACTTAGCCCATGATAAGCTCTCACGATCAATGAAGGATATTCCTTCTCCCAGGAAGACCCGATCAGTCTTGGAATCCTGGTTTACAAGACATTTCGATAATGGTAAAACAAGACCAGCAAAGCCGCCTGATGTGCCGACAAATCCCGATAGGAGCTGCACATATCTCGTTCTCAGGGAAACACCGGATAAGACTAGCT
>NC_057813.1:490655335-490657994 GCF_018294505.1 Triticum aestivum
CCTCAAGTTTCCCCGAGGTGGCCCCGCAGGCAGCTCAGTTCGGACCAACACTCAAAGGAGCACTGGCCCGGGGGGGGGGGGGGGTAAAAAAAGATGACCCTCGGGCTCCAGAAACCCAAGGGAAAAAGGGCTAGGTGAGGCAAATGGTAAATCCAAGGTTGGGCCTTGCTGGAGGAGTTTTATTCAAAGAGAACTGTCAAGGGGGTCCCATAAATCACCCAACCGCGTAAGGAACGCAAAATTCGGGAACATAACACCGGTATGACGGAAACTAGGGCAGCAAGAGTGGAACAAAACACCAGACATAAGGCCGAGCCTTCCACCCTTTACCAAATATATAGATGCCTTAATAATATACGAGATATTGTGATATCCCAACATAATCCTGTCCACCATGGAGCAATCTTCAACTTCTCCTGCAACTAACAATGCTATAAGAGGGGCTGAGCAAAGCGGTAACATAGCCAAGCAACGGTTTTCTAGGAAGGGTGTCAAGGTTAGAGGTTCATGGCAATTTGGGAGGCTTGATAAGCAAGTGGTAGGTAACGCAGCATAGTGATAGAGCGAAGCAACTATCCATAGCAATGATAGTAATGAGATCCAAGGTGACGGTCATCTTGCCTGAAATCTCGCTAGGAAGAAGAACGACTCCATGAAGAAGACGAACGGATGAAGCCGAACCGAGCGTAGACGAACGAATCCTCACGATCGCAACGAAACAGGAACTATCGAGAAGAAGCACACAACATGGTAAACACACCACACATGACAAGGCATGATGCTCAACCAAGTATGATGCATGACAAGGCTACATGAAGCTACTCATGGCTAGAGATGATGCATACAAGAGCAACACATCAAAGCAAGTTAAATGAGGCCGTAAGCAACATATAACAATTCCTGTAAGTCCTCATATGCAAATTTAAGATGCACCAAGAGGATCTACACGAAATTCTAGTCAAGTTACATATAAAGTTCATTTAGTTCGGAGCTACGGCCTAAAAGATATGAGCAAAACAAGATAAGCATGGCATCGATGCACAATGCATACAAACATCAAGCAAACACCTCAAAACAAGGATGCAACATGATGATATAAAACTACATGCAATTCTAAGCAAGTTTCATATAGAGCACACTCAAAACGGAGCAACGGTTCAACACATACACTCTATACGAGTTTAAAGGACAAGCTGTCCAAAACAGCAACTAAGCATCTAGCAAGCATCAAAACAATATGCTACAGCTCCTCAATATGAAAAAAAGGCATGGACATGATATATAGGTAATGCATGACAAAACATGAACACTGAGATATCTCCAGAAATCATTATAACATGCTCAAAAGGACATGGCAAGTTTGCAAATAATAACAGTTTACAGTCTTAGCAGAAATAACATCAGGTTGAAATGTTTAGAGCTATCAAACAACATGTTACAGAAACTTATGATGGAAAACAAAGTCATGGCATGAATCTACTAATTGCATATAACAAAACTCCCTTACTGACCATGAGCCGGAAGGTCACAGAAAATATGATGGCACCCATGTAAACATGGCAAGTGATATGACAGATTCATACATGGCAGGAACAACAATACGTAGGCATGTTGGTGAGCTTGTACAGCTCACCACAGAGCAATACATGGCATTAAAAGCCAACCACCAGTAAGGAGACATGTTTGTGAAGCTAAGAATGGCAAGAGCAAGTTCCTAGGGTGCATGGATCACTGTCAAAACACATGGCAAAACTGAACTTAGTGTTAACAGGCTGACAGCAACATTATTTAGCAAGTTTGGTGCAAGATTACAACAAGCTACAACACACTATAAATTCAACCAAGGGCATGAATGTATAGATCATGACATGTAAAACAAAACATCCTTAGTGAACATCTCCAGATTATGCATAGAATGACTTGTAGGAGCATGGTTACATAGCATCATAATATAGCAGAATCAGTCTAGCAAAACAGTAACAGCAAGTACCCTAATTCACGAGCTCGATGCACTCACTACAAGGCTCACAAAAATACATGGATTGCACCACTGTGAAGACGGCATGACATAGTTCAAAACACATGAAGACATCAATCTCATAGGATGCACACACAAAATGCAACGAAAAAGAAAAATCACCAAGTTATAACAGTTTCAGCAGGTTAACATCATATAGCACTCTTGCAACAATGATTTGGGCATCAAGATTTGCTCAAACAAACATGACACAATGGAAGAAAATGTAGAGCATCTCACAATGAACATTTTGATATATTACACGCAGCAAACAGAGCAAACACACATCAAGATATGGCAGGTCAAAGTATGCACCAGAATATGCAATTCTAGGGACTTGGCAGAAATTTCACCTCGCAGAAACTGGATCTCGCGGATCTGGGATGGCTCGGACCGGGACGGCGGAGGCGCGTTTGGTTGGATGCATTGGTGGATCTGGTCCACCTCCAGATCCGGCGAAGCTCTGGCGAGGCGGCGGCCGGCGGGGGAGGCACGGGACGACGGGGCGGCGCCGGGCGGAGATGCGGGGCGGCGGGGTCCGACGAGGGAGATTGGGCGCCGGCGGGCGGAGGCGGCAGCGCCAATCTCCGCGAACTCCGTGGCGGCGCCGGCCATGGAGGTCCCGGCGGCGGGGAGGTGCCG